>NW_022884679.1:0-13427 GCF_011952205.1 Bombus bifarius
GTGTGTATTCTGTACATCCTCTGTGAACGCTTTCAGTCCTTCCGGCTTCAGTCCTTCGTCGTTTCCACGATTAGGCCGGTGTCGCTTATTTTGTTTTCAACTGCTGTGACTTGTATTCCCCCTTTACGGGGGATTACTAGCGTGAATAGCGCGTCGCGCGCTTCTCCGCTGGTTCTTATTTCACCATCCTCAACTTCCGACCGGATTATAACCACATTTCTCGGTGGTTTTACCGCCATTTGTCCGTTTTATTGCTGGCCATCTTCACTTTTTCCGCGTACGAGAGCTGTTTTGGCTCGGCCTTCGTTGTTTTCTTAACGGCCGTTTTAAGCCGCTTGCTGGCTTCCAGCGACTTACTCACAGCGCTTAATATCGCAGTTTCCTTATTCTTAGCTTTTAGCTTGTTCTAGCCTTCCGGCTAGATGACAGTTGTGGAGCAGGAGATTCTCCACAAATCCTCTCATATCCTTAAAGTAACGCATTATCGTTGCGGTTTGCCCTTGTTAACTTTGTTGCTCGGGTCGTGGCAGAATGGTAGGACCCTCTTTTCCATATCGCTAGCTCGTTCCCTTATGTCGGGTATTGGCCGCGATTCTTCTTTAGTATCCTCCTTCTCTTCATCAGACCGCTTCTTGATTTCTGGGCTGTTTTGCTTTATCGGTGTAGCGCTTATATTAATATCTTTAGGGGTTGACCACTCTGCCCCTTTTTCAGGCTTTTGCGTTTTCAAGGGTTGCAAAACCATGCTTGCATTCGTGGCGGGTGGCGGGTGGCGGGTGGCGGGTGGCGTCTGCCCACGTGAAGACATCTGGATTACATTCGTGGCGTACTGTTTGTACACACGGACAGTGTACGAAGCCACGCGAACACAACCTATCTGCATGCCGCCATCTTGGGTCAACGCATGCTGTCAGGAGGTCTTTAAAATGTGTCCAAGGATGTTGGCCGATGTAATTGTTAACAATGACTTGGCTTACTTAGAACCAGGCAGGCAACCGCCAGAGGCAAGGGAGGTGAAGAGGCTCTACAAGCATTTCTGGGGTAGAACTGCACCTCCAAATCCTATAATCCTAGGAAGTAGAGCCTCGGAGTTGTCATTATGTGAATACTTTCTTGTTTCACATGATCTAATAAACCAACACTTCTTTCAACTTTTTTTAAGAAACTGTTTTGAATCGTGCAACATTTTCGATCGATTGCGATATCTCTGGTAATTGCATAGTTTTATTTGTGAATATTACACAAGTAAATATTTCGTTTTTTCGTTCAGATAAACTGCAACGTGATATTATTTTATATCACTGTTGCTTGATCATATTGCACAATTTTTATGCCAAGAGAAACATGCTAAAATTCTACATGTAATTTCTTTAGAGATAGTTGTACATTCAAATCATACAAATATATTCGTCTATAAAGTGATGAAAATTTCCATAATTAGGAGGTTGGCGTATGCTGCGTTTTATATCGCGCAGGAATAATTAACTCCATTTCTTCCAATGACGTTATTACAGAAATTCATACTAACCACATGATCATCTGATTTAAGTGCACGAACGAAAGAATCCATCCGTTATTATTTTTTTTCTTCCATATATCTATAAGTGTCATTTCTCCACTACCCAACATGTTCATATTCTAAACGTATCATGCGCATCTTCTTTCCGTTTCCGTCCCAAAGTTCGCAACGCAAGTATATCATTTCTAATCTTTCCACTTTTCTTCTCCTTTTTTTTTATCTGAATAATGGTTTAGTACTGCATGATTCTTAGGAACATCTAACGCATTCGAGTCAAATTATTTTCCATCACTAAATACATCCTTTCTTCGATACTTCCTACACTGCATACGTACTTTCGTAATTTCTATAGCTTTTCTCTACGGCGAGAGGCGAGAAATATCCAGCGTTTCAATGTTGGATGTTTCAAATGTTTACATCGTTGCAAAAGCGTCGATCGTTTAATAAAAGATCGTTTAATAAGACCTACTATTTTGGCATATCCTTTGGCATTCGTTGATACCGGCGATTGCTCTCTGCTCACCCTTGTGTTATATTTCACAGACCTTTCTAAGGATTATGTTACCATGTTTCAATATCCATTAATGAATTTTGTAATTTTTAAGACGTTACAGTTATTTGTAATGTATATATAGTCTTACTTTGATTGACTAACTGATTTACTTGCATAATTCAATGAGAAGTAAAACAATAAAATATTGCGTATAAGCTATCATTTTGCTTTCAAAACACCTTAATAGTAATCAATAAAAAATATAACAAGATTCTATTTAGATTTCCTTCTATAACTTTCATATCTTTTCTGCATGTATATAATTTATAAAATATAACATTTAAAAAATATAAACTGGTAAAACATATAATATTCTCATGGGAGAATGTTCTCATTTCTCCTTGTACCGTACATCAATTAATGTCAAATTATACTACAATCAAAAATATAGCAGCAGAAATGGAAAATGTAAATAACCCATGGGAGAAAGCAGGGTATCTCTTGTGAAGACACCACAACTCCCATGATCTATTGTCGCAATCATAATTAACTAGAAGTGGTTAGAATGAAATAATTACGTAACTGTAACGCTGACCGTATGTTATGCCAACAATGGGAGCCGAGGCAGTAAAACTCGATAGCGACACATATACCCGTACGGCAACACGTGCTTGCGTGGCGATTACGAAAAACCGACGGCCAGTAGATGAAAGAAGGCCACATGCAGTCGAATGAAATCAAATATTAAAAACAGGACCTGGGCTAATTAAGATTCTCTTAAGATGTTCACTACCAGCATCACACTATTATGATGCGTCGATTTTCATTCAGAGGTAAGAATCATAGATATGAGAAGACAGTCTCACGTACGATTTCAGGAAACCCAAACTGCAACATCCCGATGCCCACGGAAGTGAAGCCCCAGTGGACCACCACTCCGTGGGGGATGGCATTATAAATAAGAGTAGCAACATAGCGCAGCGCTCATTATTATTTTAATCATTCTTTGTGCTCATTATAATTTACGTACCATATTGTGCTCATTATTTTTGTATTCATTCTTAGTGATCATTGTTATTACGGTTCATTATTATTTTGTTCACTCTTTGTGTTCATTGTTACTATGTTCGTTATTGCGCTCATCATTGCGTTTAAAAATTTTGTATAGTATTTTGCGTTTCGGGGTCTTTAGTTTTTCGGTCAAGAAAAGAGAGCCGCGACTAAGTAAAAAGAAAATTTTATCTTTGAAGTCCTCATTTCATCGCTGAGACAGAAACGGCCATTGTAATTGCGGTATTAATCCAGTTAGTAAATTGTTCAGTCTGTATCGAAATGGATAAATAAAGTAAAAGTTGATAGTAAACTATATTCGAGTTCAAGTAATAAACCCAACAAAAACATCGACGACCACCGGAGCAGCTGAGGTAATGGCGCCAGACAGCACCTACTCCTCAAGGTAAGAAAATTAATTTTGAAAATTTCCTTCTTCTCTGATAATTTCGTTGCCCTCGAGAATCGAATTAGAACTTCCTATCATCGATCTCGTTTTATTTTCGTGAACGGTTTTGAAGATAGAATCATTGTTTAAACTTTAAACAAAGGGGTTGTCCGCTGTGTCGGCTTGTGCGAACGGTGTTTTCAGCTACTCAAACACCCACTGATTTTCGCATTCCTCCTCCCATTGTTGGCAAAACATTGCCCGTCTTTGGGCAAGGCTTGCGAAATCACACAAGTCCCGCACAGAGAGGACCATTAAATACATCGTCGGGGTCAATCGAAAATTAAGAGCAATACCGGCATTGCTATTTACCGATATTCTTGCCATCATTGCATGCGATTGTAAGAGAGAAATAGCAGAACAATTTCCCTTCGAAAATTTAACCAAAAGATCGTTCGCTGTGTTGGCGTGTGCAAACGGTGTTTTCGATTATCGAAAACACCCATCGATCTTCGCATTCCTCCTCCCACTGTTGTCAAAATATTGCCCGTCTTTGGGCAAGGCTTGCGAAACCACACGAAATCCACACAGAGAGGATCGTTGGAATCATCCTCGATTATTAAACTCGAAGAGCAAGAAAATTGTGGCAATAGAAACCATCGCAGTAAATGAACTGAGCTTTGGTTCTAACGACAAACTACTATAGCGAAATTAAAAGAGAAGAAGAAGGCAAACGTAGGAATAAATTTATATCAAACAACGAAAATTCACATTCTTATCCAATCCATCAACGCGAAAATTCTTGTTCTACCTCCTCTAACTAACTAATATACACATATACATACATATATATATATATATATATATATATATATATATATCAACTATACTAACATACTAAGTGCACACAAAATTCTCTAAAGCATATGACGACAAAATGGACAATTACATAAACTCGCTTGCCAAAAATAGTAATCCTTACTTGGGCTTTCGGTTCGGTTCGGGCCGAGGGTAACACACGGACGGAGATCTCTGGGGAAAAAGTGAAGTGTGAAGGGAAAAAGGAACAGGAAGCATAAAGAGGCATGAAAAAGGGAAAATAAAGAGTGAACATACAAGGAGAAGGCAAAAGAAAAGCGAAAAAGGAGACAAGAACGAGAGAAAGCTACAAATAAGAAAAACTAGAAAACAAGAGGTTAGGAGGCTAGAAGCGCGGCAAAACAAAGTAAGGTAGGGAAACGGCAGATGGCGACAAACAGGGGAAGACCAAGGAGTACTGGTAAAGCAGTCTTCTAAAATACACTGGACAAATACAGTTCGACAGAAAAAGAGACACCAGCCAGAGAGAAAGTAATGGAGGCAGTGGTGGAAAAAATAGAGAAAATGGAAAGAGTATTCGAGGCAGTGATCGAGGAAATAAAATATATATATATTGGAAAAGCAAGTGGAGGAGCTGAAGAGAGAAATGAAAGAGGAAAGGAAAAGAAGGGAAAGAAGGGAAAGAGAGACAGACAGAGAGAAAGGAGAGTGGGAATGGGAAAAGAAAGAATTATTGGGTAGAATCAGAAGAATTGGAGAGGATCAGGACAGGGCAGAGAGAGAGGAAAGAAGAAGAAACATAGTAATCAAGGGAGTGGACTGGAACGAAGGAAGCAATGAAGAGACAGTAAAGGAGTTCATAAACGAAAAAATGAGGATAGGGGCAGAAGTAGAAAAAGCACATATGATAAAGGTGGGGTGGGGGGGGCAAGAACACAATAATAGTGGCAACGATGAAATCAATGGAGGAAAAAATAAGGATAATGAAGGAGAAAAGCAAATGGGAAAAGGGTGTATACATGGACGATGATCTGACAAAAAAAGAAAGGGATGGGAAGCAACACATAAGAAGGGTAGCCAGAGAAAGAATGGAACAAGGCGAATATGTAAGGACAGGATACAAGAAACTAACAATAGAGAACAAATGGTACAGGTGGAACGAAAACGAAGAGAGGCTGGAGGAAGAAAGAAAGAGAGGGGAAGGAAAATGAAAAAAGAGGAACAGGAGGGGGGACTACAATGGGGATGAAAACGTGCTTCTGAAATGTAGCAGGGCTAATAAGTAAGGACAAAAGAGAAAAGTTAAAATATAGACTACCCAAAGAATTCGACTGGAAATGCAGGGCAGCAATGACAGTAAGGAAAAAAGGAAGAGCAAAGGGAAGAATAACAACGGGTATAAATAAAAACCTAAGAGAAATAGGATATAAAGGAATTAGTGATAATATAGTTGGAAGAAAAATAATATACAATTACAAGACGTATAGGATAATGATGGTTTATAATCAAGATACATAAGGGACATGGAAAAAAATAGAGGAAAGAGTAGACGGAAGAGAAGAGGAAGTGGTGATCATCGGCGGAGACTGGAACGCAAGAACGGGAGAAGAGGGAGGGTCGATAAACGAGGACGTAGGGAAAGAAAAAAACAGACGATCAAAAGACAAGACTATAAACATGGAAGGAAGAACACTGCTAAAGATAATCAATGGCAGCGACAAAGAAGGAGAGGAGCGGACCTATATTGGCGAGAGAGGAAACTCAGTAATAGACTATGTGATTGGCAATCAGGAGGCGACAGAAGAAATAATTTACATGAAAATAGGAAAAAGAACAGAGTCAGGCCACATGCCGTTAGAAATAGAAATAGGGGGGGGGGGCGCGGAATTACAAAAAAATGAGGAAAAGGAAGAAGAAGAGAAGGAGAAGAGGGAATGGACAAACAAAAGTGTGGAAAAATACTTGGACGAATGTAAAGACTGGACCTGCAACGGAAGAACAGTAGCGGAAATGTGGACAGAAATCAACAAGAAGATAAACGAAGCAATGCAAAAGAAGAAAGTAAAGATAAGGAATAGAAAGAGAGGAAAAGAGAAATGAGAAGGAAGGTGACAAAGTTTATGAAATGAAAATACAGTAGAGAAGCTCTTATGGAGGAAAAAAGGCATTCAAATAGAGGTGCAAACAAAGAAAGGAAAGATACGAAGAAGAAGAAATGGTGAAAATCAAGAAGATCAAAACAGAACAAGAAGCGTGGAAATACATAAATAAATACAGAAGAAGAAGAGAGAATATAGATGAAGATTATATGAAATAAGCGAGGAAGAGTGGAAAAATCATTTTATGGAAATTTTAGAAGGAACAGAGCACAAAGAGGGCAGGAAAAAAGAGGAGCATCGAGCAGAAGAGAAAATAATGGAGGAGAGAGAAGATAATATATAGAGAAGGAAGAGGTGATATAGAAACTAAGAAACTTGAAGGAGAAGAAAGCAATGGGGGAAGGCGGGTTAGAAAATGAAGTATGGAAGTATGCACCGAAGGAAGTGGGTGAAGCGTTATGGGCTCTGTTAAGGAAAATATGGAATGGGGTGGGGATACCAGAAGATTGGAAAAAAGGAGCAAATATGTCCGATATATAAAAAGAGGGACAAGAGAGCAGGGAAGGGTTACAGAAAAGTAACATTAATGGATACAGCATACAAGATCTGTGCAGGGATACTGCACGAACGACTGAAGGCAGAGATTGAAAACAAACTGAAAGAGAGCCAATTCGGATTCAGAAAAGAAAGACGCGGTATTTGTGATAAACCATATCATAAACAAACAGTTGACTAGAGGAAAAGAAAAACTACATGCCTGCTTTGCGGACTTAAAAGCGGCGTTCGACAGGCTAAACAGAAAGAAATTGGAGGAGAAAATGAGAAAAATGGGGATTAACGAAAACTTGACCAGAAGGATTAAAGAGATATACGCAGAAACAAAGAATGTGGTAAGAATCAAGAATAACAACACAAAAGAATTTTGGACAGTGAGGGGAGTCAGACAAGGATGCCCGTTGAGCCCTACGTTATTTAACATCTACGTGGCGGGGCTGGAAGAAGAATTAAGGAAAGGACAAGTCGGGGGGGGGGGCATAGTGGTAGGAGAAAGAAAGGTATGGTCATTGACATATGCAGACGATATTGTGCTGATGGCTGATAGAGAGGAGAAGCTAAAGGAAATGCTAAAGAGATTCGAAATATTTTTAAAGGAAACCGAATTGGAACTGAGCACGAAAAAGGCCAAGAGTGTAGTTTTCGAAAAAAACGAAAGAACAAGAGGAGACAAAGAAAATGGAAATGGGGAGAACGAGAATTAGAAGAAGTGGACGAGATAAGATACCTAGGGTACATACTACTGAAAAAACGGTAGTGATGAGAAACACATAGAAGACAGGAAAAAGAGAGCAAGAATAGCAATGAAGAAAACATGGAGCGTGGAAGAAAAAGTTTCCAAACAGGACAACAAGAGGAGAATGAAGATGTTTGGAACGCTGGTAGAGAACGTGGCGCTGTTTGGAGCATAGGTATGAGGCTGGAACATGGAAGAAAGGCTGGATAGAATACAAAGAAGATATGTGAAATGGAGCTTAGGTTTAGATATGACAACACCGAATTATATATCGATGGAAGAATGTAAGCTAACAGAAATCAAAGAAAAAGTATTAGGAAGAGCAGCAAGGTATGAAGGGAAAGCCATAGAGTCAAAACAGGAACTAGTAAAGAAGTGCATAAAGGAAAGAGAGAGAAACTGGGGAAATGGCCAATAACGGAAAAGAGCAAGAAAGAGAAAGAAGGGACTAGAAAGGATGAGAAATGGAGGGACACAGATGGAAGTAAGAGAAGAGCAAGAAAAGATGACACTAGACCAAATTATAGAAGAAAGGAGAAAGAGAGAAGCAGAAGAGAGGGGGGAAAGGATAAGGGAATCAAAATATGACAAACATTATAGAAAAATCGCCAAAGAAGAGTTAGCAAAATACTTAGAAGGGAGGATGAAGTGGAAGGACAGAAAAATATTAGCAAGATTCAGATGTGGAAACGAGACTAAATCAAGGGAATACTGGAAAGAAGAGGGAGAAAAAAGATGCAAGCTATGTAAAAAGAAAGAAGAAGACCTGAGACACGTAATAGAAGAATGAGAAATAACAGGAGAACCAAGGGACACAGAAAATGATGATGATGATGATGATGATGATGATAGTTATCCCTACTCATCCTCAATTATTAACAAATCACACACCCATACATTCTAATTAAAACGTTAAAAACCTTCCTTGTTTTATTTTGTTTTTTTTTATTATGGGTAATAGCACAGAAATCCCCATGCTATAGTAATTAGCAAATGATACAAAAATGTAAGTATTTGTAGAAACAAATAAGAACGTTTAATAAAGGAAAAATTAAAAAGAAAATGATAGATACTTCTACCTCTCAGAGGGATCAAGCAAAAGGACCAAACGCATCGAGATCTACAGTAAGACACGGTAAACCGGCCTATCCCGTTCAATATCCATGTTTAGTGTCCTGTTATAAATGTATGGCATGAACAAGAACGGCAATCAAAATAATAAATCAGAAATAGCATTCGTAAATGATATGTTAATTACATCAGAAACAATGAACCGTGACAAATAAAAATCCAGCTGCAAGACCTAGTCAAGAAAGTAGAAAATTACGCTTTCCAACACGGAAGCTAAGAATCTACACCCATAAATGTGAAACAATCTCGTTCAGTCCATATATTTCAAAAACTTCAAAAGCAAAGTACGACGTGAGAATAAATTCGAAAATATTCTTCCATACAACAGAAAATATCAACGGAAAATTTTCCGATGCAAACAAAGTTAGATGCTTCGGAGTCCATCTAAACTTCGGGTTAAATCACAACGACAACATAAAGACACAGTTATAGAAAGCAGATAAATTCTTCTTATACCTCATAAGACTACCTTACTCGAAAGATTCGCACAGATCAAAAAAACTTCACTGCTACAAAACACTAATTAGACCAACCATTCTAATGTATGGTCGTTAAATCTGTTTCAATGTAAGTGTCAACGCCACGGAAAAATTAAGAATCATTGAAAGAAAATACATCACAGCATGTTTAGGAATATATAGATTGCCAGAATTGAAATTTAGCAAATATAGCAAATCACAAGCTATACGAAGAGCCCAAATTAATCCATATCGATTCTTCATTCTTAAATTAGTCAGACCACTGGTCAAAGATACACAAAATAATCATAAACTTCATCGTCGCCCACAATCTATAGTCAAACCCGTTATACCATAAACACGTTCAAAAAACAGGTTATTTCCCCCCGGAATCCTTCACCTGTTTAGATAGCGTGAAATTAATCCAAAACAATAATAACTTAGCATTATTCTATCACTACAGCAGAAACGTAATAATAAAAAATACTGTACGATAGCGACATAGACCATAAGGATAGCAATATAAGACTTATGTATAAATTGTCAACCGTAGATTTAAGTGAGACACTCAAAGACAATAAAGATAAATATTGGTGGCTAACCACCGTAGAAAATTAAATTATAGCAATAAGAAAACCGTATGTTTAGTTAGTAAATGAACCAAAGATTGTAAGCAAAGATCACAAAAGAACAATGCAAATGTCACGTAAACTTGAGGGTTAGACGATAAAATAGCTGAGTCGTAACACAACTATTAATTTTGTTTTCATTAATCTTTATTATGAATTCAGCAATCACAATGAAATACACACTGAATTAACACACACAAATCACAATTCACTCCAATCACCTTATGTAAAACCTAGTTACACTGATACGTTAAGTACGCGACTGTTATAAGGATAGAGACCGGTAAAGATATGTTGACTATTCTAAGGATACGGAATAAGTGAAGTTTTACTGACGATACTGTGTCTGGGGAAAGCTAGGGATGGGTATGTCTAAGGACACGGGACTATCGGACTTGTTGATGATAATTTTTGTTAAGGAAGTGAGGGTAGTAGACATCTTTCTCCGATTGGATAATAAGACGGTTGGTGGACCAGGAAGGGTTTTAGCCGCCCTCGTGAGAAAGTTGCTAACGCAACATAGCAGACGCGAGGAAAACCTACTTTCCCTGTTAACCCGTAGTAAACAATAAACGTAAAAGGAAATCTAAGACAAGAGATACTCGCTTGGCCTGAAGGACCTTAACTATGAAAATTCCAAGACCCCTGGTGGGTACTTAGGACTACTGAGGGCACGCGCCAAGGATGTGCAGACATCTGGGCGCCATCCTGCCCGCGGTGTGTGGCCTGGTCTCTGATGTGAATTGACGTTATACAAACACAGTTAAATTAAGAAAATGTTCCCTGCAATTGTGTAATCATATATACGTAATTATATATCTCATACGTTTATTCTCTTTCTTCCCCCTCCTAAAATGTCAGCGATCCATAATACAATATCGGGCCTCCCTATACTAGTTTGTAAGTTCATAGTCTAAGGAATGGTTACATTGTAAGTCAATAAATGGTAGTATGAAGTGCAACGTTTATGTGAGCACCTATACTAGGCGTACATTACGCTAACATTAAAAACTTCCCACAAGCTGAGACCCTCAACTCATAAATCAAATTCTTTTTATTTTTGATTCATTGTAGTAAATTCATTCATAAGGTAAGTTTTTTTCTATATTAAATTTTTTATATATTGATAAAAATTTATTTAATAAAAAAATAATTATTAATATTATAAAAATTAATAAATAATAAATTATATTAATTAAATATATTAATTTAATATTAAATTTTTTAATTGGAAATTAAATGTAATTTAATTATACTATATATCTAAAATTTAATTTAATTTATAATGATATAATAAAATATGTAAATGAATAATCAAATTACATCAACAAAATGTCAATATCAAATAGCAAATTCAAAATTAATATGATGAATTGTTGAAAAATGATCTTTTATTATTCGAATTAAAGAATATAATAAAAATAATGTTCCAATTAAGACATGAATACCATGAAAACCAGTGGATAAAAGAAAAATAGATCCAAAAATTCTATCATTAATACAGAAGAATGAATTATAATATTCAAAAATTTGTATAAAATTAAAATAAAATCCTAAAAAAATTGTTGATATTAATATTGATATTCTTGATTTAAATTTGTTATTTAATATATTATAATGTCTTAATGTTACTGAAAATCCTGATATAATTAAAATAATTGAGTTTAATAAAGGGATTTCAAATGGATTAAAAAATTTAATTATTTTTGGAGGTCATATGAAATTAATTTCAATTGAAGGAGAAATTGAATTATGGAAGAATGTTCAAAAAAATGAAATAAAAAAAAATAGTTCAGAAATAATAAATATAATTATTCTAAATTTTATTATTGATAAAATATAAAAAGAATGTATCCCTTGAAATGTTCTTTCTCGAATAATATCTCGGAATCATATTATTGTTGATAAAATTAAAATTAATAAATTTAAGATTATAATTAATAAATTATTTAAATAAATTCATAAAATTGTTCTTAATAATATATTTATAGTATTAAAAGAAACAATAATTGGTCATGGTCTAATAGTAACAATATGAAAAGGAAAGATTTTTTTCATTAATTTGATTCAGAAAAATATAATGTTAATAAAATTGAGAATACATAAGCTTGAATTAAAGCTATTGAAATTTCTAGAATTAATAATATATTTTGAATTATTAAAGTTAATGGTGATAAAATAATGAAGTTTATTATAAAATTTCTTAGTAAAATAAGAATAAGATGTCCTGAAATTAAATTTGCTGAAAGACGAATTGATAATGTTCAAGGGCGAATAAAAAGTCTAATAAGTTCAATAATTACTAT
This sequence comes from Bombus bifarius, assembly GCF_011952205.1. NCBI lineage: Eukaryota > Metazoa > Arthropoda > Insecta > Hymenoptera > Apidae > Bombus > Bombus bifarius. Next base: position 12,184 of record NW_022884679.1, read on the forward strand.
AAAATTTATTAAAAATTTTGGAGAATTTAATGGTACTAAATGTCTTAAAGTTTTTATAGGAAAATTAATAATTGAGTAAATTAAAAATCTTAATCATAAAGATAATGCTATTGATAGATTAAATATTAAATGTCTTGTTGATGTAAAGATATAAGGAATTATATCTAAATACATTTAATATTATAATATAAATTATAATTCTTAAGAATGAACAAATATTTATCGAATATTTATTAGTTATAATTATTTTAAATTCATTAAATAAATATTCAATAAATAATTTAAAAATTATTAAAATTCGTGAAGGAATTAATCAATATGAATTTGGAAATAAAATAATTGGTAAAATTATAAAAATTCAATTTAATTGAATATAATTATTAATTGAAGGATCAAATATTTCACATAAATTGTTTATCATAATCATTTTCATTTTTTAATTAAATTATTTTTATTATTATTATTATTTATATTATAAATATTTTTTATGATAATATATAATAAAAATGAATTTATTAAAATTATAATAGTAAATAAACATATTATAAAGATAACTAATCAATTAATAGGTATTATTTGTGGTATTCATTAGAAGTAAATTTTAATTACTATAATTGATTTAAAAGATTTTTAAGGATGGAAAACAAATAATTATTAAAATAATTATAGGAGTTAAAGTTCAAATAATTTCAATTGTATGATTTTTTAAAAGAGTTAGATTTAAATAATTATTATATATAAAATCTATAATAAAAAATGTTGTTAAAGAAATAATTATTATTATTATAGTTAAATTATGAAATGAAATTAAATTATCAGAATAAAAAGAATTTGAATCTTGGAATGTTATTATATTTCATGTAGAAATTTTTAATAATTAAAATTTATTTGAATTTGAAATTCATTATATAATTTTATTAAATTAATTTATTAATAAAAGATAAAAATCTTTATAATTGAATTTTAAATTCAAAGCACTAATCTGCCATATTAATAATTATATATATATATATTATTTATTAATAAATTTTTAAATTTTAATTATTAAAAATATTTTTAATTTTATTATTTATAATTAAAGGAATTTTAATTAGTGAATGATCTAAGGGAGGATAATTGTTTAATCATTCTAAAGAATGATTGATGAAATTTAAATATAACTAATCGTTTTGAAATTAATCTTTCAAAAATAATAAAAATGAAAAATAATATTCTATTTATTGAAATTATTGCTCCAATTGATG
>NW_022884680.1:0-17568 GCF_011952205.1 Bombus bifarius
TAAACCAGGCAAAGACCCACACCAAACTGCATCTTACAGACCAATATCACTACTTCCTGTGTTTTCCAAAATACTAGAGGAAATAATATGCAACCGCATAAAACCAATAATATAGAAGGAAAAATTAATACCAGATCACCAATTTCGATTCAGAAACATACACTCCACTATAGAGCAAATGCACAGGCTCATTAAAGAAATAATACTAGCATTAGAAAACAAACAATACTATACAGCCCTCTCTATGGACATAGATAAAGCATTTGACAAAATAAACCACGAAAGCCTACTACAAACAATCAGGAAACAATTTCCGGAGCAAATATACCAATTAATAAAATCTTACTTAAGCAGCAGAACCTTCGTAATAAAAATCAAGGACACATACTCTGAAGTTAAAAACATAAAGGCAGGGGTTCCGCGAGGAAGCGTCTTAGGATCAATACTATACACAAAACATACCAACAACTACCAATAGCAAAATACTGACACTCACGGACGACACAGCTGTACTAGTCAGGCACACTAACCCAGAAACAGCAGTCAAATTACTACAAGAACATATCACAAAAATAGAAAAGTGGCTGCAAGATAAACAAATAAAAGCAAACCCCGATAAATGTAACCATATTACACTCACACTGCGAAAACAGACACCATCAAACATCCTACTGAACGGCACGCACATACCGCAAACAAGGCAAGTCAAATACCTAGGACTAGACCACCTAGAAACACAACTCACATAGAAACAGCATACTAAATCAATAATAGACAAAATACAGACAACAAGGAGACAAATGCATTGGCTAACAAGTCGAAAATCCAAATTAAGCATAGAAAATAAATTAAAAATATACAAAACGATCATAAAACCAATCTGGACGTACGGAATACCACTATGGGGGGCAGCGGCAATGAGCCATATAAACAAAATAGAGACAGTACAAGCTAAAATTCTTAGAACAATAGTAAACGCCCCATGGTACGTTAGAAGCGAAGGCATACGGAAGGACCTGGGAATACCAAAGAGAAAATTAGCAGACACGCAGAAAAATACAAAGAAAGGATAGGAACACAGCCAAACTGGCTAGCTGCGGAAACGATCAACACCTCAAACATGGATAGAAGGCTGAAAGGGAAATACCCAGCAGACCTCACAAAGGACACAACCAAACAAACACGAAGATGGTATCCCACTGGGGGTAGCTATCCACATAATAATCTAACAGCTAAAAAATTCTACCAAATGTCCAAACTGGACAAATTGTGAATCTAATCTATAAAATAAAAAAAAACCTGTGATCTGAGTTTAGATCTCAGTTTAGAGTGATACATCTCCTAAAAGGATTAAGAGATTTTTTAACAAATTCCCAAAATAACAGTGAATTTTAAAACAAAGATAATGGAAATACATAAACATCTTGTTAATAACGACGTGGGTATACTGATAGGAACTAATATCTGCAGAATATATGAATGTCTTAAACATAAGGTAATGCTAAAAAACGTTCTCTTTGTCCAACGACCTCTTGATTCCTATACAACCTCTCCTGGTTATCTTGCGCACGCGTAACATTCACGTACCGTTACATGCATTGCCATTCCATACTTTTCGTATCCTTTTTATACTGTTACTTGAATATAGAATTGTATGAAAAATACAAGAGCACAAAGATATAGAAAATATAAAAATATAAAAATAAAAGATTACAAAACTGTCAAAATTACAGAAAATCAGATTAAACATTAGTACCTATATTCTGCATTCTTTTTGTATTACATATACATTTTTTACATTATAAATGTCGGGTTTACATTAGAATTAGGGGTAGGGGCGTGAAACGAATCTTCATTTGGATTACACATTGTCGTTGTGCAATAGGGAAGACATTGACTAGTGCAACTGCGATTATTATAGAATCGGACAAGTAACCGTGGTAATGAGATACTCGAGAAACTAATGACAATGATCCTAAGTGCAATAACGAATCCGCGGTCAACGGGATAGTAGATGTACGGGCTCACAAAATCTAAGTCGGACTCTTTGTTAATAAAACGCGTAATATTCACTGGTCGTATGGGGTTACTCTTTTCGTCGATGAGATCGCAAGAAAGAATGAATTTCCGTCCCGATGATGCCACAGAGAAAAACTATGATGGGGTGTGTCTAAGGACACGAGATCATCGGATTCGTCGAGGATAGCCTTCGTTCAGAAAGTAAGGGAAATTGACGTTGCTGCTAATTGGTCAATTTCCATATTGGTGGTTAGAAAAAGATGCTAGCCGCCCTCGAGGGACTGTTGCTAGTTGGAGACGCCGTTCGTTGAAAAATAGGTCTCTCCTATCTTCCCGTAGCTGGGACAAAGACTGTTTGTTTGAAGGACTTTAGTTAACTAAATCCTAAGATTTATAGCGGCTCCTCAGGCTAGCTGAACATGTACTGCGGAGACGCATCGACATCTGGCAATCATCTTACTCGAAGAATAGGGTCTGCGTGTGGCGAGCCAGGGGACAGAAACCGTTGGAATGTTTACTGTCGCGTGCCGCCACAAATATTTCTTTTGAGAGCTATAGAATTACTCCATACCTTTGTTAGACAAAGCGTTCATCCCGTGATCGCAGCTACGTTCGGTGACTGGCTGTCGCCTCGAGCCCAAGCTCATTATTACAAATCTCGAACAAATACAATCGGATTAAAAGACGACAATTGTTTAATTATGCCTATGATAGAATCTAGATTACGGTGTTAAGGGATTTTCCTGAAGTTCCAAAGGGAATGCACCGATGTTCTTTTATCTCCGACATATATATGAACCAAAATAGAACATATAAGATATATTTTATATAACATGTTTCATGCCCCACTCTTTTCTTAATCATCACATTTTATGTCAGACATTTTCCTTTCACAATTTCCTCAGACTTTTCTTCTGAACCTCTACCAAGCTGCATATCACTTTTTACTTTCCTCTTGTTCTCCCCCCCCCCCTCGTACTTCTTAACCTCGTTCTTGTCTAACACTTTTACCGACACGCGCATTTCCTTTTGTTGTAAGCTTCCTCTAAGAACGGGTATTTCGAAAACGCTCGTTTATTATTTGTAACATTTTCCTCTCAAGCAAACGGCGATTCGAAAATCGCTTCCCATACAGACTCTGATTCAGTGAATGTAGCTTGTACGTTAACATAACACAATGTTTACATGATACTCAAACAACGTAAAAAAGCGCTAAACCAACCACCAATTCCGTCGCATTTCTGTGAAAAATTACATGCTACAACACAAAATAAACTGTCATTCGAAAACCCGGTTATATTGGGTAAATGTTTATATAGACCTTTCTCCTCGTTTTAGTGTGGTGAATTGGCCTCCGTACTTCCCATATTATCTGAATCACTTTATATGTCTATATAAGATGATTTTTAATACAAACATCAACGTCAATGATTTCACTATATACGTGAATGATTTTGATACAGTTTTTTGATACAGATGTACATAAAGTCATTGATTTAAATATATTGTAGTATCGTAAACTATTATAATTAGTTTATTAATAATAAATTGATTAAACAGATGTTAATTAAACAGAAAACAATGATTATTTAACATGAACTAATCGCAAAAACGTATTATAATTAAGACAACTAGATAATTAATTAACAACTCTCGTCAACACAGATTCAACTCTCTCTTCACAACGCTAACAACACTATCTCAACAACGCAACCCGCACTCTCTGGCCTCTCAATTCATATTGCTGTTAATTCGTTTATCGTCCCTTAGCAACCCCCTGTCTTTTGTCTTAACCTTATATCTTTTGTTTTAGCCGCACCACGCACATGCTCAGCAACCGCTTGTTTATAATTCGCACGCCCCCCCCCTCCTCTCGCTAGACCCTTCGTCCACTATACTACACTCTGCCGTACTGGCAATCACATCTGCCCTCAGATGTGCTCATCTTCGCTAGTTTCACTCGCGTCGTTGACTACGACAGTGTCACGTAATTTTTGGGGTTGATTGGTGAAAATAAAATAGCTGAGTCGTAACACAACTATTAACTTTGTTTTAATTAAACTTTATTATTAATTCAGCAATCACAATGTAACACACACTGAATTAACATAAATCACAACTCACTCCAACCACGTTATGTAAGATTTAGTTACAACAATACGTTAAGTACGCGATTGTTATAAGGATAGAGACCGGTATAGATATATTGACTATTCTAAGGATACAGAATAAGTGAGTTTTTCTGGCGATACTATGTCTGAGAAAGGCTAGGGGTGAGTGTGTCTAAGGACACAGGACTATCGGATTCGTTGATGACAATTTTGGTTAAGGAAGTGAGGGCAGTAGACACCGTCTCCGATTGGATAATAAGACGGTTGGTGGACCAGGAAGGGTTTTAGCCGCCCTCGTGAGAAAGTTGCTAACGCAACATAGCAGACGCGAGGAAAACCTACTTTCCCTGTTAACCCGTAGTAAACAATAAACGTAAAAGGAAATCTAAGACAAGAGATACTCGATTGGCCTGAAGGACCTTAACTATGAAAATTCCAAGACCCCTGGTGGGTACTTAGGACTACTGAGGGCACGCGCCAAGGATGTGCAGACATCTGGGCGCCATCCTGCCCGCGGTGTGTGGCCTGGTCTCTGATGTGCATTGAGGTTACAACAGCGTCCCACCATTTCATGTGATCAGCCGCCATGGAGGTCGTTCGCGGCCCTTCGTGTTCGCCTTCTCTTTGTGCCATGTAACGGTCATTCCCCAAAACTTTCACCACGCGGTACGGCCCAAGGAACTTCGACTGCAGCTTTAGCTCAGAACCGCCCTGCGTCCTCTCGATTGCCACTAGTTCTCCCGTCTTGTATGTTGTCGCCTCATTACGTCTCTGGTTAAACGTCCGCCTGTTTTCAGCTTGAATCTCCTCGATCCGTTTCTTTGCTGATACGCGCAACTGATCTCGCTTCTCCTGGAACATCGCGACCCACTCGTCTTCGATCAGCTGCCTGACCTGCGGATCATCCCGCATTCTCATCCGCGTTCCAAACAACAGCTAGAACGGAGTAACATTCGTACTTTTGCTGGGAGATGCGTTCAAATACCTCTGCGCTGTCTCTAGGTGTTTGGACCAATCGTCTGGTGTTTGTGTTACATGCGCAAAAAGGCCACTCGTTCGGAAACAGTAATCAGGTACTATACTATTTTATATTCAAAGAATGCATGTTTTTTATAGTACATGTTAGAAATTTTTTCGTGGACGGACACGTCAGAGCTCCGACGATACGCTAAACGGAGAGTTAAAACTGGCGAGAAATGATCTCGCCACTCACGACGTCGCAATTTCATAATCAAAATTTATTTAAAACAAAATTCAATAATGAAACAATACACGAGAAATGATTATAATCAGATATACTGAGCGCGTCTATGAAATCTAGTCAAGGATTACAAGGAGTGAAGGCAAATAGGCATTTAGAACTTTTCTAATTGTTCAACCGCAGATGACAGATGATTCGGCAATGACCGAATACTTTGCAATGACGCGAACCGAGCACGGCTCGCCGATTTATGCCCCTGCGTGCTCCTTTTTCGTTGATTCCTCTAAATTTTTCGAAATACGCAAACGTTTAAACCGTTTAAAGGATTGTTATATAGAAAGTTAAAGCCAGACGCGGAAGTTTAAAAAATTAACGGCCGACGCTCTTTGCTAGTTTAAAGAACTGTCTGTAAAAGACCAACAATTGTCTGGAGATTGCCGATCGGCAAATAGAACGGTTTCCCGGTTCCTGTTCCAAACACCAAGACTTATCATAAATAAGACAGGAAATTATTCCAAATTATCCGATTCGTACAACAAATGAATACACACGATTCGTCTCTTCGGGTTGTACCGTTTAAAATTTTTGCAATTTTTAATATTTAATATTTCTCCAAAACTATCATGTACATTATGAAAAAAGAAGTCGGAAATATATAATAAAAATTTTTCGTTTGAGGCTGTTACGTCGAGCGACTCTCTACCTAGACCAGGCCATACACCGCGGGCCAGACAGAAACCAGATGTCCGCTCATCCTTGCTGCGTACCCTCAATAGTCTTAAGTACCCATCGTAAATCTAAGGAATTTTCTAGCTAAGGCCCTTCAGACCCAACAAATATCTTTTTTCTAAATCGCTACTTTTAAGAGTATTGTATACTACGGCTTGACACGGGAAAGTTAGTTTTTCTCACGTACGATGCTTCCCACTAGCAACTTTCTATCGAGGGCGGCTAAGACCCTTCCTAGTCCACCAACCTTCGTTTAACCAATTAACAACGAAGCCTATTTCCCTCTCTCTCTTAGCCAAAATCGTCACCAACAAATCCGATGGTCCCGTGCGCTAGACACACCGATCCTTAGCTTTCCTCCGCCACAGCATCGTCTCCGAACAGCACTGATTTTCCATCCTTCGAACAGTCAACATCCTTGACCGGGAATACACCCGTAGATCAGTCACTCACTCATCTTATACATACGCATCAGCGTAACTGTCTTCTTTACAAGTTGTTAGAATAAACGGTGATATGTAACTTACTATACAGTGTTACATTCATTTAACCACCTCTGTTATCTTAACCGAAACAGGGGAACGACTAATTCGCGGCGTCGATTATCATAATCGTAGCAAAAATTTACGTCTCCCGCTCACACTTTTCCCTCGCGATCGCGTCTCTACGCGAACGGTCGTAACAGCTGCGATGGTTGGACCGACATATACATATTTTACAAATTTTATTATATTATTATCCATATAAAAATTCGTAGTATAATAATCATTATTTTTAAGTATTAACACGTTGACTGCCACGACACCTGTATTCGGGTGTCAGCAAAGTTTCTGACCAGGCCGCGTAACCCATATTCGGGTGTCGCTTATTTGACTACTTGCGAAGGATCTTCGTAGGTATTTGAAAAGATATTCCATAATAATAAAACTGTTGAATTGTTATAAAATAGAAATACGAAAATGGTTCATTAAAAAATTATTTAGAATGTAAAACCTTAAAGCATTCTATACGTAGCTGAGGTTGGTCGGGACAATTTGGTCAATAAGTTGTTGTTTTCCTCAAATTCTTTTGTGCCATTGTTCGGTCCACTCGACGTCTTTTATTTGCATAACATAGATAGTTTGCATGCGCGTCTAATGCTTCTTCCGGAATCATTTTTGCGAATGGCGATATTATGCTGACTCCGTCGAAGACAAGGATTTTTTGTATTTTCAGACAACCTTAATAATTTTGCACCTAATAATTGTCTAAATATTCTAATATTTATATTTTTCCTTGTTGCAATTTTCTAAACCGTCAAAGCGTTTACAACAGAAATTCTCAGAAGGAATTGAATGCCAAGTTTTCTGTACCATTTGATTCCTTTTCTAATTGTGGTGGCATAAGAAACCATTTGGTCGGAATAATCTATACCACATTTTCCTTCATTATATTCAACGATAGATAGTGGTTTTAATGTTGCGAACAAATGAAACGAAAGATCATTCTTGAGATCACCACTTGAGCGACTCGTATTACTAAAACATCGATGGGGAGCACCTAGCAGAAAACGCTCGGTACTGCTGTACGCGTGGCCTGACAGAGATTTCTTTGAAAACACGCGTGACAGTCAACGCGTTAAAACCGTTATTAGATATTTATTTAATCAGTCTAAAATTTGTAGTACAATCATGAAAAGCTAACAATAGAATCACGTCTAGACTTTACAAGCATGCCGCAAAATAACAGTGTCATTTGTATTTATACAGCATTAGTCTGTTGTCGTCAGATTCACAGTGTCGCGGAATCAGTTATCGTCTGAGTTGAGTCGCCTTTCGGATACGTGATACACATTGTATAGACATTTACTGAAACAATTCTTTTGCCTACCAAGCATTAATTGGTAATATCTGATGAGTGAAGAACACAATTTGATTATTAGAAGGTTGATTTCTGAAATTTCTATAAAGAACGATTAGTTTAGTGAGGTAAATATTTTACACGAATGTTTATAAAATGAAAAAATATTCAACTACGTACTAGCTTTGTATGAATAATTTTAACCTAAAAATTTGTTCTGTGCTAAAATAGCAGTGGAAATTATACAACATGTAAAAGTGAGTCATAAAAACAAATACAATTTTCTTATTTTCTATCTTTTTTACTTTTATCGCAAGTTTGATTTCTATACATATAACTGTTTTCAATTTAAGGAGGAACTTATTTTCTTAAGGGCTTTTCATACAAATTTGAAAAATAACTGTTGTTTTTGATCCCTTATCTCTATCTTTATCCATCTATTTTCGTGAGACTGTATCGGTTATTTATTCTTAATATTTACAATCCGAAGTCTAATTTATGTGCCGTATTAATTTTCTGTGAATAATTTAGAGATATGTGAAATCTTGCTATATATATATATATATATATATATATATATATACTGTTTGGTACCTATTAGAAGTGCGTTCGATCTAATGTGGAAAATTCTTAATTTTAATAAAATAGTCTCAAATTGCTAAGGCTGGGGCAAACTAAGAAGTTTCTGGAATATACAGGGTAATAAGTCGCTTCGCAGATATGTGTACATCGGGACAATATGTTACATATGTAATCCCTTACACAGTTTCATATTATCTTGTAAAATAATCATTCTTCTTTTAATATCAGTTGGTTTTTGTATTTTTATTTCATTTATCTCATAGGTTATAATTCCTTTAGGAAATTTTTGCAAAAATTTTCGCTGGAAATTTTCAGAAAACCTTATTCCTGAACAAAATTTGTTTTGTACTACGAACTGTCGCATTTAAATAAGAAAAATTCTATTTATTTAATTTTGTTATTAAGCTTCTTCATATCCAACTTCAAATTATCTGTAGCTTGTTTATAATTAATTAAGTTTGAAATGTTTGTTTGTTAGTTATTACAAAAGGGTCATAGCTAAGTTTTTGAGTTGTGCTCAGGTTATTATAACTTCAGTTATTATGCTCTGAGCGTCATGTTGTTTCTTAATAAAATTCTTTAGTCTCAATAATCAATTTTCTCTGTTCATAAAGATGGTGGTTGTTTATTTTAAGAATTTTGTTCTTAATTCCAAATATTGCGGACATTCTTTTATTATGCATTAGTTGGTATCCAATCTTCTTGGATAGGACGTATTGCATATTCCATTTTTATTTGTTTTATATTTTATCCTGTTTCCTAGACTCACTGCACAATCACGTTTGTCTCTCTGCTAATCTAACTTGTACTATTATTCTTTTAGTTATTAACAATAATTTCATATCTAAGCAACTCGCTTCAATTATGTTTTCTGAGTCGTTAGTATATTTATATACTTCACCGTTGATAATCCTGTAGATTATTCTATTCTCTCCGTTTATTACGCCCCAAGGCTTACTGTAGGCCGTGTTCCTAACCGTCGCAAACAGATCGTCTTACATGACCGTCGAGATATATACAAAGTAGCGATAAACGCATAGTTGTCGTCAAGCAGCGAGTTCCAGAAACATCTATTCGCCTTCGGTGCGTTATTTTATCCGCATAAAGAAAGAAGCTGGTATACGTGATCATAGGCGCGAACGGTGGCGTGATCCGAGCGTAGTGGGGGTCGTTTTCCAGAGAAGACAAAGGACAAAATGGAAGGGCAGTCAGTGGCAAATGAGAATTCAAACGGGATGCATCGAAAGGTTCAGACGAATAAAATCAAAGTCGCTTAGTCTAACGAATACATCGAGAAATATCATAAAATCGGGTCAAATTACTGTAATAAACTAATTGTATCATCGTTAAATCATTTGTGACGTATTCATTATAACTTTAAATATCGTTAAATATACACGTTTATATTAACCGTGTTAATTCAAAGTTAAAATCATTTGAACTATCTCTGTTATTCTAAACGAAACAGGGGAACGACTAATTCGCGGGGTCGATTATCATAATCGTAGCAAAAATTTACGTCTCCCGCTCACACGTTTCCCTCGCGATCGCGTCTCTACGCGAACGGTCGTAACATTTGGTCCTTCGAGCCGGATCACGAGCATTGGACGATCAAGTGAACAGAGATACAGCAGTAAATCATACAGTGCCACATGATCACATCATCATCAGCATCGCAGCAACCGTTAGCGGCGAATCTCGCGCCAACAACTAGAGGGTCAACTTCCGCAAGGAAATGTCTTGCACGTCAAATCAGACACGCACGGTGACAAGCAACGTTTCAATTCGCGACAACAAGGTATGTTCGTTCATTGTATTTTCTTTACATTCCGCTATAACATTTTTTTCATCTTTATTTTTACACTGCGATTTAAGACAAGAAAAATGATTGAAAGTTTCTTTTGTTCTTGTTTCAAATCATTTTTCCTTCTTAAAAAGGTTTTTAAGAAAGATGAAAAATATATTTTTCTCAAAGTATGATAGCGTTTGTGATACATCATGTATGATCTCGTCCTTTCTTTGCAATGCTATATCTAGTGTCCTTAAATGTTCCATATCTTTTCATTTACTTATACTCTCATCTTATTCTTCTGGTCTGAAAGTATAACTGTTACAGCTTTTAATGGTGTTTTATATATATATATACATACATACATACATACACACACACACACACACACACACACACACACACACACACACACACACACACACACACACACATATATTTATTTAAATATAATTAATTTATATTAAATTATTTTTTCTTTATTAAAATTTTAATTAATAATTAATCTTTCTATTGTAAATAAAATATTTTTATTTAAACTAAAATTTTTTAATAAAATTTATATATATATATATATTTATATTCATATTTATATATTTTTTATCCTATTTTTATCTATTTTTTATTCTAATTTAAAACTTATTAACAATATTATTATATATATTTTATTTATAAAAAATTTAATTTTAATTAAAATTTTATTCTCTCCGTTTATTACGCCCCAAGGTTTACTGTAGGCCGTGTTCCTAACCGTCGCAAACAGATCGTCTTACATGACCGTCGAGATATACACGAAGTAGCGATAAACGCATAGTTGTCGTCAAGCAGCGAGTTCCAGAAACATCTATTCGCCTTCGGTACGTTATTTTATCCGCATAAAGAAAGAAGCTGGTATACGTGATCATAGGCGCGAACGGTGGCGTGATCCGAGCGTAGTGGGGGTCGTATCTCAGAGAAGACAAAGGACAAAATGGAAGGGCAGTCAGTGGCAAATGAGAATTCAAACGGGATGCTTCGAAATGTTCAGACGAATAAAATCAAAGTCGCTTAGTCTAACGAATACATCGAGAAATATCATAAAATCGGGTCAAATTACTGTAACAAACTAATTGTATCATCGTTAAATCATTTGTGACGTATTCATTATAACTTTAAATATCGTTAAATATACACGTTTATATTAACCGGGTTAATTCAAAGTTAAAATCATTTGAACTATCTCTGTTATTCTAAACGAAACAGGGGAACGACTAATTCGCGGCGTCGATTATCATAATCGTAGCAAAAATTTACGTCTCCCGCTCACACGTTTCCCTCGCGATCGCGTCTCTACGCGAACGGTCGTTCTCGATTTGGTCCTTCGAGCCGGATCACGAGCATTGGACGATCAAGTGAACAGAGATACAGCAGTAAATCATACAGTGCCACATGATCACATCATCATCAGCATCGCAGCAACCGTTAGCGGCGAACCTCGCGCCAACAACTAGAGGGTCAACTTCCGCAAGGAAATGTCTTGCACGTCAAATCAGACACACACGGTGACGAGCAACGTTTCAATTCGCGACAACAAGGTATGTTCGTTCATTGTATTTTCTTTACAATCCGCTATAACATTTTTTTCATCTTTATTTTTACACTGCGATTTAAGGCAAGAAAAATGATTGAAAGTTTCTTTTGTTCTTGTTTCAAATCATTTTTCCTTCTTAAAAAGGATTTTAAGAAAGATGGAAAATATATTTTTCTCAAAGTATGATAGCGTTTGTGATAGATCATGTATGATCTTGTCCTTTCTTTGCAATGCTATATCTAGTGTCCTTAAATGTTCCATATCTTTTCATTTACTTATACTCTCATCTTATTCTTCTGGTCTGAAAGTATAACTGTTACAGCTTTTAATGGTGTTTTGTTTTTATCTCTTGAATATGAGGTGGAATGGTGTAATAGGTACTGAAGTACACTAGGTGATATTTAACCAATAATGCAAATAACATCGGCTGATTCTTAACGTCGATAAACAATAGCGTCGTTCGGTTGATTTCTCGATAAAAGCGTACCCGTTTCTTTTCGTCTTTCGCGTCTCACGGCTCGTGGTCGAATGTGCTTATTTTTTCGACCGAACTGATTCTTTTTCCGTTGCCCATCGATATCCCCACTGACGTGCGTTCGTTATAAGTGCCCTCGTGGCTGGCGCCTGTATGCCCTTCAGAGAAATTCGGCTGAAGGAGCGTGAAAATATCGATGACAGATTGAGTGCGTCGTGTCGCGTTTCGACGGCGTAGCGTAGCGCTTTGTATCGCGGAGCCGTTGGAAAGTTCCATAGTCCTTGTCGCCACAGTACCCCCTTACCAGTGATAACGCTACGTAAATAAAAGAATATATGGATATTACGACGTAGTGTGCGCATTGGCCGGTTCTTAACACTTATCCGAAATCTGCCTGAAACCGATCGGGAAATCGGACTCATCGCCCAGACCGCGTAACGTATCTATTCCGGGTATTTTCTCCGTTTGTCGTTTGGTTATTGGCGTTCGCCCTGCTTTCGTCGCGGACATTCGTTTGGTCTACCGGAATTAGCACGTTGCGAGTCTCGGCGGACCTTTGTTCGAGGTCTTCGGGAATGACAAACGCAGGCTTCAAGCGATCTATGGAAACCGTTACGTCGCGTTTATTTATTTTTACCGTATATGTCTTATCACCTCTCTGTATGACTTTATACGGTCCATCGTACGGTGGCTGTAATGGTCCTCCAATCGCGTCGTGGCGCACGAATACGTATGGCGACGTCTCTAATTCCTTGAAGACGAAAATTTTCTTTTCGCCGTGGCGAGTAATCGGGTGTGGTCTGACCCTCTCCATGCGTTCTCTCAGCCGGTTCGCGTATTCCAAGTTGGCCCGTTGACTAGTTGGCAAAAAGTATTCCGCCGGCAGACGTATGCCGATGCCGTAAATCATTTCGGCCGCCGTTGCGTTTAGGTCCTCCTTTATCGCGGTTCTTATACCTAATAAGACGATCGGGAGAATTCCGACCCAGTTGCTCGTGTCGTGGCATTTGATCGCCGCCTTTAATTGTCTGTGTAGGCGTTCTACCATCCCGTTAGACGCTGGATGGTAGGCCGTTGTACGCAAATGTTTGACGCCGAGCAACCGGCATAATTCCTCGAATAAACGCGATTCGAATTGACGTCCTTGATCAGTCGTAATTTTCAAGGGTACGCCGAAACGAGATATCCAGGTAGAAAGGAGGGCCGAAGCCACGGTTGACGCTTCCATATCGGCGATAGGTATGGCTTCAGGCCAACGCGAAAAACGATCGATACACGTAAGGCAATAACGGTATCCTTGCGAATATTGCATTGTGATGATATCTACGTGTATATGCTCGAACCGGCCCGCTAGCGTTCCGAACGTTCCGACGGGCGAGGATACGTGTCTGGTGACTTTGTTGCGCTGACACGGTATGCATTGTCGTGTCCACGTTCGGCAATCTTTATTTACCGACGGCCAGACGAAGCGCGTCGCTACCAATTTTCGCGTAGCTCGCATCCCCGGGTGGGAAAGTCCATGTAGCGCTTGGAATACGGTGCGGCGTAACGGTTCCGGTACGTACGGTCGCACGGTCTCGGTTTTAATATCGCAGTATAACTCGACGTTGTGATCGGGAAATCGTACTTTTCTCAGCTGCAACGCGCTCGAGCCAGCGTTGATAATTTTGCGTAGCTCGCTATCCTTTTCTTGCGCTGCAGCTAGCGTATGGTGATCTATTGGTTTTCCGATCGCTTCGATGCGAGATAGAGTATCGGCTACGTTATTTTCTACCCCTTTTATGTGACGGATATCCGTCGTAAACTGTCCGACGTAGTCCAGATGTCGAAACTGTCTCGGCGAACACTTATCGAGGTTCTACAAACATTGTGGCCTCTTTCCTACTTAGTTCGGTAATTTTCAATTTTAAGGTGTTGAACAATTTCGTTTCGTTGTAATTTAAGATTTGTTAACGAGCACTTTTCACAAACTGACCGCTGTTACTTGTCTTTGGATCGTTGTTTTGTGAATACGGTGAATGTAGGAATAAGAAAGAAGAGAAGCAATTGAGATACAACGAGATACCTTACAGATTTTATATCTAGACAAATAAAGTCAAAAGAAATATAATTTAACCAGTGTCTGGATCCATTTGGACTAGTCAGCAAATAACGGAAGTTGTTTAACTTAGTGTCGTAAGAAGCCAAGGTATCTCTAAACGACGGATTTAGTATCAACATTCATTGTAACTTCAAAGAATTGTGTCGGACTTAGGCATGGTCTTCTGTGCAGTTGACCGAACGTTGCGCATTTCCAGAGTTTAGCTATCGTCCAATATCATTTTGATCGTGAGATTCTCAAAAATCCAATTAAATCGTTTTATAACAATGAAATAAAAAATATGAAAACTTCGTTTTTCTTATTTGGCAATTTATGAGTAATTGCGTTATCGCTGGAGCAGACAAAGAAAACACCGGAAACTACTTGCAGTGATCAGTTCCGCGAAGTAGTGGGGATAACTCGTATCCGCTTAAAATTTGAAGAGACAAATTTTCGACTCTCTGAGCGACGTTTATTTCGTCAGGACTATCAATTGTCGTTTGAACGTTGTGTTTCGATCGTTCGCGGAGAGACGCGATCGCGAGATAGCACGTCAACGAGAGTTGTAAGTTCCCGTTACGATTAAATAATCGACGCCACGAACTGATCGATTCCCTTATTTCGATTAGGATAATAAGGGTAGTTCAATGAATTCCACAGAATTAGCACAAATAAATTAACGTTTATTTTAACAAATTATCAACTAGGAAGACATAAAGAGAACAACAAAAAGAAATGTAACTGCGTTTTGCTTGATAAGTAATGCGCGATATAAGAGATGTGTTGACGGTTCGGCTTCTCGAAAAGTTCTGCACGCCTTTCGATTTTTTCCGTTTTTTCTGGAAGGCGACCCCACTACGTTCGGATCACGCCACATTCTTTTACGCGAGGTAAAATAACGGCCACGAATCGACGTTTCTGGAGGTCGCCCTGCTTAATGAACCATGCGCTTGCCACTACAATGTTTGTTTGCCGGGCAGCCGCGACGATCCGTCTGCGACATTATAGTGCCGCGATCGACAGTTAAGAATATGATCTATGGTAAGCCGCATGGCGTAACACGTTGCATTAATTTCTCTAATGTAATTTCGCGTACCTTTAACTGTAGCTC
Organism: Bombus bifarius; assembly: GCF_011952205.1. Classification (NCBI taxonomy): domain Eukaryota; kingdom Metazoa; phylum Arthropoda; class Insecta; order Hymenoptera; family Apidae; genus Bombus; species Bombus bifarius. The sequence goes on from NW_022884680.1 coordinate 15,507, forward strand.
AGTTCTTTCGGTACTTAACGAGAGAGCCGAAAATTTCGTCGTTTTAAAGTTTGACGATCTCGATAATTGTTAATTGTGTAATTTCGTGCTCCTGATAAGGATCGATAACTTACAATTAATATGCATAAAAATAATTACAAATATTGTTAAATATGCCCGCCTTGATATTCAGTACATTTATTATTTCTTCGTAACATGTTTTTAAAGACGCTTAATAATATCTCTTCACTTATTTGTGACACTCGCCTTTCGATATTCTCCTCAGCGGTTTCGATTTGTACACATCAGTCTCTAACATCCCACAGAGAAAGAAGATTATTCTATTCTCTCCGTTTATTACGCCCCAAGGCTTACTATAGGCCGTGTTCCTAACCGTCGCAAACAGATCGTCTTACATGACCGTCGAGATATACACAAAGTAGCGATAAACGCATAGTTGTCGTCAAGCAGCGAGTTCCAGAAACATCTATTCGCCTTCGGTGCGTTATTTTATCCGCATAAAGAAGCTGGTATACGTGATCATAGGCGCGAACGGTGGCGTGATCCGAGCGTAGTGGGGGTTGTCTTCCAGAGAAGACAACGAAAAGGATCGAAGAGTAATCGGTCCCTTCTGAAGAGTCAAACGTTATAAATTGCTTAGTCTAACGAATTCATTGAGAGATATCGCAATGTCGGGTTGAATTCCTATAACATATCAACTGTATTTATCGCTAAATAATTTGTGACGTTCTTATTATTACATTCATTATTTTTAAATATACAAGCTATATTAACCTGTTAATACAGTGTTAAATTCATTGAACCACCCCTATTATCGTAACAGAAATCAGGGGATCGATCAGTTCGTGGTGTCGGTTATCTAATTGCAACGGGAATTTACTACTCCCGTTGACGTGCTTTCTCGCGATCGCGTCTCTCCGCGAATGCTCGAATAAACACGGATTGCTTTTTAACTAAACGTATTCATACCCTGTTTTCTCAAAATCGAAAGCTTAAAACATCCGTTCTTACTGATGTTATTTCAATTATATTTGTCGGATCACGATTCGAATTTTGGGCGCGCGACGACTCTTCATGTGGACTAGCCATCGTTTCACAAAGCCGAGATTTTATTTACACGTATATACAGGTCTATCACTAAGCTTAACAAATAATAAGTACAACTAATAATAAGTCTAACAAACACTAAGCCTAATGAATAATACGATCTACGAATAATTAAATTAAATAATACTATTAGCAATGTTTGAGTTCAAACGAATCCACGGTCACCGGGATAACTCCTTACTAAGTGAAACTAACTTAGACGCAAATGCGATCGTCGAAAATGCTCGATGTATCACTCTCCAAGGCAATCGCAAGAATGCCAGCCTCGTGGAGATTTTTCTCCCTGTACAATTGCATTTTGTTTTCTATACCCGTTTGGAAGCATCGAGAAGGTTCCAAACGCCGTTGCTAGGCACACTCGTTGGGAGCATCGAGAAAGTTCCAAACGCCGTTGCTAGGCAGTTTCTGCCTGGAGTTTTGATTACTAATACAATGTATGTCCCATTGCATCGGCACCTCCGAGGCAACATCACACGTGGCTAGGCCCGCTCTCGAGGCCGCATGCCGCCACAACCACATTTCTCGGAAAACACATACAACCACTCCAAACCTCCGTTAGATAAAACATCCATCCCGTGACCGTGGCTACGTTCAGCGACCGATTGTCACCTCGAACCCAATCTCGCTTATTACAAATCTTAAGCAATTACAACTATAATAAAATCTAGGCTAAGGTACTAGAGGATGTTCCCAAAATTTCCAAGGAAAGGCTTCGGCTTTCCTTTCATCTCCGACATATTTATATCGCGTTATTTCAATTATCTAATATATTTTTTACTTTTTTCATGTAAAATCATCATTTTACCAATTGTATCATAATTATTAGGAAGCTCTGTTAGAATTTAATCTTGGAATTAAGATTAATAATCTGTGGAAGACACAATGTTTGTGTTGAAACAATATAATGTGATATTTATTAAACAATTATTACAGGAATTATAAGTGTGTGTGTTCT